>NC_134175.1:50020880-50045880 GCF_964188355.1 Buteo buteo
GCTCGGCCGCTTCCCTCTCCTCCGCCTCTCTCTTACAGTAGGAATACCTGTGATTCATGTGCTGCGAGTAAGACCCCGAGTGCGAGAAGCGCTTGCCGCACTTGTCGCACTGGTAGGGCTTCTCCCCGGAGTGTAGGCGCGAGTGCTCGATCAGGTGGTGCTTGTGTTTGAACGCTTTCTTGCAAATCTGACACTGGTGTGGTCTTTTTCCTGCGAGGAAGGACAAGAGGACACGCGTGGGTTACAGCGGCAGGGATGGGGGGGCTTCTCCCTTCGCTCCCCCCTCCGCTCCCAAAGGTGCCCGAGCAACGCGACGCCTGAGCCACCCCGCTCTCTTCTCTTTAAAGGAAGCTCCGTTGCAGAAACAAAAGCGACAAACCCCACATTTGTGCTACAACTTAGACTTTGGAGGCTTTTGATTGTAGTAATTTTACTCAAGCAGCTCTGGATAATAAAGAAAATGACTCAGAGAGCATCAATGGAAAACTGGCAGCTCTAGCGAGCAGCTGACACCCATGAAAATGTTCGAAAAATATCCCTATTTATAAATAATTCTGCTGACAGCATCATATACATGCCGTATTTCTCTCCCCGCCCCCCCCCCCCCCTCGCTGAAGAGATTAGCCTGCAGAGAAGACCTTTGTTTCTTAAAGTTTTCTTTGTGTACGTTGCTCGTGAATAGCAGGAAGCCAACATCCTACCTTTGTGCCTTCACCAGTGGTGCCACGCGAGCGTTAAGCCAACCGCTGGCCGACCCTTCCCCACCTACAGCACCCCCAAGGCCAGCCCTTCGTGCTCTACCTTGGGATACGGCTCTAGCGACAGCAAGAGGGAGCTGGGACTCGTCGAGTCCCTACGGGGATTGCTGTTGGCAGGAGGACCCGGGCTGGACCCACGCCGACCCACCGCAGGGGTCCTCTCCTCCAGCCCTCGCCTCGGGGAGGAAGCCCCTCGACGACCGAAAGACGTTTTTCCCCCCACCACGTGAGCAAATACAAATATATACATCTGCCACGGAAGCATAAGGGGTTTCTAAATAAAATGTTGTCAGCCACTCGCTGAGTGCTAAAGTAGTGTTAAGCTGCAGAAAACAGTATTTCCTTTGGCATTTCAGGCAGTTTCGAACCAATGTTTGAAACTCAAAACCAGTGCCAAGCCTAAACACATCTGGTTGATCCCAGGCCACAAATAGCACAGGAATGCCTTCAACACCTTCCAGAACTGCCATACTGAAAGCTTAATTCCAAAATAGAGCTGACAAAAAATACTTGTCAGCATGATGCCACACGACAAAACTCAGCAAAGCATGATGCAACCGTGAGATATCCAGACATAACATATGGTGCAAAGATTGGAATTAGTGAAGACCGATCACCAAACTTAGATTGCAGAAGGCAAAAAATAAAATCAAACATTAGTACCTTCAGCCAGATTTTTTTTCTTTTCAAAATGTCAAATTATAATCTTAGTGTCATTCAACTGAATGCTCCGGAGTGGTGCAACCATGCAGGCGGGTACAGTGCCAATTGGTCATTGTTTTATATTTTGGGCTATTTTTACGCATCTAAAAATGCTGGTATTCGGTGCCTGAAATGCAGAGCCCTGCTTTGCATGTCTTATTGCTAGAGCAGATCGTTAGGAACTTACTAGTGAACTGTCCTGATTCCTCAGGCGTATTTATCATGCTTAGCTAATGTGGCATGTGACCAGAACAGGAATAAACTTCACACCAGAGCCCTCCCATCCTGTCAGTTGTAAAAGTGTGGTATTTCGTTAATTCTTAAAGAAGCAAGCGCAGGGAGAGGAAGAGTACGGTGGAGGGTAGGACAGAAAAACCCAGCCGAGATCGAAAGGCCGGGAATATGGGACACTGGCAGCACCAGCATGGAAGGAAATCCGTCAGGCAAAAAAAAAAAAAAAAAAAAAAAATGTTTTCAGACCACTGAAAGATCTCGACTTTGAGGAAAATTCAAGTTGCTCCTCTATGAACCTGATCTGCTTTCTTTTGCCCTGCAGTCGCTGCTGGGACTCGAGAGCAGGGAATGTCAGGCATAAAAAAAAATTCCGCTTCCATAGCAAAGTCGCTAAGAACGAATACCAGGGAATATGCTAATTTTTTTGCCCGATCTAGTCACAGCTACCTTCAAGTCCCACTGTGAAAGTTCACATTTAATAAGGTGTGATTAACGAATGCTTAAGGAAGCCAAAAATCGTACGTTATGAAATGAAGGGGAGATCTGGCAGGAAGGAAAATACAGGAGAAACCACAGACAGAATAACCCAAGTGACAGGGAAATTAGTGGATGCCTGGAAATTGGGACTCAAACTACATTTCTTTGTATGAGAGTTTCCTAAGCTTGCACACATGCAGGGTTTCTTTTTTTTTCTTTATTTCCCTTTACAGTAAAATTGAAAATTCGAGCTTGATATATTGAATTATAGCAGTATAGCTTTTATGATCTGTTTCCTAAATATGCATTTCTGCCAATTTAACCTGTTGGTTAAAAGTCAAGCTTGAAGAAAACTCCGGGCTTTGAGCTGTACACATAATTTGGCTTTGAACCTCCAGCCTTGACCTGGGGCTGCACCGAATCCAGAGCGGGGAGGCGGCTACCTGCGATTCAGAACCCAAGTTTTGCCACGATGGGGAAATCCCACAGTCTTAGCTCGGGAGATTTTAGCACAATCAAGTCACTTACTCCAATTAGCTTCAAATCTCAACACGCTCTTGACCTAAGCACTCCTTAAACCCCAGCGGTGCCAGAAGAAAACCCTCACGGGCGAGGTGGGAGCTTTCCCAACGCTACCAACCAGCCAGCTGGATGCACCAGATACGCCTGCCTGCGTCCCTGCCTCAGCCCAGCTGTCCTGCTGAGCCCACTCGCCGCAACACGCTACTGTCCCTTCGCTACTATCTCCACAGTCGCTGATTTTGTTCCCTTTTTGTTCCCCGTAGACCTTCTGCTTTTCCTCGGCACCGTTTTTTTTGTGTCCTTCTCCTCACTGAACTGCCCACGCTGTCTCAGTCCCTCCCTCTGGCTTACTTTTCCCTACCATTAACAAGCCCAACCCTTGTCTTGTCCTGTTCCACTTCTCCGCAACGCCGCTCCCTCTCCGTTACTTCAAATTGCCCGATTTTTCGGATGCGTGCTGCATTTGATGCCCACTACACCCTTCACCATCCGGTTGCCCAGCACTCTTCCTCTCCTCAAACAGAACTCAACCACCTCCACTGCTGCTCAACCAGACTTGCCTCCACCCGCCCGTCCCCAAGGTTGGGTGACGTGCTCGTCCCTCAATCTTTGCCCGCTTCCCTCATCCCTTCCACGCGGCGTTCGTTCAACGCTGCACCTCCTGCTCGTGCTCCCCCCAGCCAGCGCAGAGGTAGCCTGGCAGGGAATCATCCATATTTTATAAATTAATTTAGAAACGAGAAGATTAAAATACTTCATATTTTCATATTAATTTATATTGTTACTAAAAAGACTATACTAGAGCTATTTAGTCTACCACATCCATATCAAGGACTCGGTTTTGATCTGAGGGAACATGACAGCTTGAGCAAAGTTCTTTGTTCAGACACCACACAACATACCTTAGCAGCGCGCAGCATGCAGCTGTTACAACACTAATTGAAATATGTTTTTAAATGTATCGGGTTTCCGAACATTTGCGGAAGAATTATTTGTTTCCCCCGTGTGCAAAACCCCCCGTATTTCAGCCATTTAAAAGGAGCGCCTAATCCCTACAATGCATTAGTAGGCCATAAAATAAAGCTGAAGTGAGGTATTTTACACGGGGGATGGGGATAAATCTCCAACTGGAGATGGATGGGGAGAACCTACAATTGTAGGTGGATGGGGAGAACCCGCGATCGTAGGTAGTCCTGGCTGCTTTGTCAGCTATTTAGCTAACACACAGTGAGAGCGTTGTCGTGTGATGTCGTAACATCAGGGGAGCAGAGATGGGACGAAAGGAAGGTGATGTGAACATCCCACCCCACAGCTTTTACCCAGTCTCATCTGAGATGACCTGTGTCGACGGTGAGGGACGGAGCTAGGAGAGAGGTACCCAAGGCAGCTCACAGGAGGGCTCACGAAACCCTTGGGTGTCGTCCGGTGGACGCGTGACGTAGATGCCACGTTTTGCAGTGAAACTAAATGATAAATCTCTCTCGAATATCAAAAGGAAAGGTTAGGGCTTTTTTTTTTATTCCACCATCTGCAAAAAGAGGTTCCCACAGGGATCTGCGCTCAATTTACAGAGGGAAAATCATAACTAATCTGTTTGCAAAGTCTCTAAAATTGCATTTCTGTGAAAATAAAACAACCAAATCTCTAACAGTAAGTATCTATCAGTCTTCCTGGGCTAAAAGTCTTTGACTGAAAAGCTATGCGTTTCCCATTTGCAGTGGTGTAAAAGTCATAAGACATCAGATCATAAGCTGTCACTGGTCCCAGACTAAATATCACCCAGCCTTTGCCTAAGGCAAGTGGGTCTTTTTTCTATAGGAGGGGGCCAAACAGAAATCCTACTCTTTGGAGGGAAGAAGGAAACATTTTTGTGACAGTTTGTTTTTATTTTTTAAAGGCAGTTCTTTTGAAGCTGCTTGGGGGTTTGGATGTTAGATGTAGTCCCAATGGAGATGGATTAGCGGCCAGAGCACAGCGAAGCGGTCAAAGGTGCAAGATAAATGCAATTTATATATAATTGCCCAAGCTGCACCTGTTCCATTTTGAATAGGAGACCTTGTCTACAGAACAAATTTCACAAGCATAGAATATATCCTCTTTTTTTTCTTTATTTGAGTGTAAAATGGGGAATTCTAAACTTGTATCAGAGTAAAGCAAGAAAAAATAACCTTTAAATAGCATGTAAATTTTTAATGAATCGAGCTCTAAATAAAGAAAACTCCTGAGCTGGGAATTCAAAATACTAGCCAGAGAGAGCTGATTTGCTACCAGGCTCAAGAACAATATTTAGTTTACAGAATCAATCTGGAAATAAAACTAGTGCTTGCATCAGCATGAAAGCTACAAAAATAAAAAAGAGGTCTTAATAAAATATACAGTGGAAAAGGAAAGGATGAAAGCACTAGCACAGCTATGAGGCCCTCGACAGCCCACACAAGTAATAAAATAGAATATGATGTAATATAGAACAACAATGAAAGGATTTAAAATTTCTAGGTAGGATTCTGAAAAACCGTTTCCAGCTTTTGTTGCAGAGCAGGCACGCTGCGAGTTTCCTTGCGAAGCTACGATAAAGCTGGTGTGTAGAAGACGTGGGTGTTGACGACGGCAGAACAAACCCTAACCTTCACCTTACTCCCGAATCAGCCCAACGCAGCGTTGGTGACCAAGGGGGGCTGGATTGCTACCCAGGAGCCATGATATTTCTCTATTTCTAGATGCTCCATTCTGTTGCCTCTCCTGCTTACTTACTACTGTTTTCCCTCCTTATCTGCAATGCAAAGATTTTTTGGCTCGCCAAATGGTACCAGTGCTTTGCCGTGAAGGCAACCATCTTCTTCACCTTTAGTAAGGGAAGGGCCTCAAACCTTGGGCTAAGCAGCTTGGAGAAATCTGAGATTAGACGCATGCAGTATCCGCTCAACTAATTTCAGCCTGACCAAAGTTAGGATGAGTCCATACAACTGCATGGGAAAATAATGTGAGCACCAAATTTCTGTGCTACCTGCCGTGCTCTGCACCCTAATTACAGTGCTGCTGGTTTTAAAGAAATAAGAGCTTGTGAAGCTCAAACTCTAAGAGGGACACATAACTTCTCTGAAAACTAAATGGCATCCCAAAATTAACTTGGCAGAATTTGGTCCTGCAACAAGCAGTGGCCTCTGTGCTAAATTTCAGATCGGCCAGAACCAATGCAATTCACTCATTGCAGTAAGGCAATAAATTTTCCTTCTCCACATGAAGCTAGAAGCTATTGCAGAATGCCGCTAATACTGCATAAATTAAATATTATGGATTGTGAAATTTGGGTCCCTTTTTCTACTGTGCTCAAGCTGCGGCAGGCATGTTGTACAGAGGTAATCACAGAGCTCCTTGATCTGCAGCCGCATGGTCCTACCAAAAGTTTTTGGGTTGACACAAAGAACCGGCCAAATCCCATTCTTCTTCTTGCCCTGGGAGGGAAACTCAGCTCCGCTGCAATACCTATGACATTCCTGTTTTCTCCTTTACAACAGTTGGTGTAGCACACGATTAAGGCAGTTCATGTAGTTTTACCTGTCAATGTTATTTTTTGCGCCAAATAGTTTCTCTGGGGTAAATCTTTAGGGGCTGCAAAGCAGGAACGTGGCCTCTGTCTGACTCTCTTAACCCTCATTCTAGTGTGAGAAGTGGTGACAAGTAAGAATCTGATTGTTCAAATATCAGAGAAAAGACCTAAAAAAGCACATAGATTTTTTTACATAGGAAAAAGAACATCGGTATGAACAACATCCACTATTTGTGCTTCTCCAGGAAAGACAGGAAGTGTTCCAATTCCTCCTAAAATATATTTTTGATGAAGTAACAACGGATCGTGATCAGCTGGTCAGAAAATAGCAAAACACACAGAAAAGAAGCTTTTTCTCTTTTTTAGGTTTCAAAAAGTCGACTGAAAAATCTGGCCCTACTCTTACAATGACCCCATATGCAGAAGATGGCTTTACGTTCAATTCTGTTCCTTCCACTGCACACGGACTGCAATTTCGCCCCTACGTTATTCATGCAATTCCAAGCTTTTTCCAAACCCTCTCAAATTAATTTGAAATTCACTGAAGATGCCTGCTAAGCCATTAGCCACAGTCCCAGCGTGGCGTGCCTCCTGAAGGCTGTGAATGAGTTATGGGGGCTAGCCCAGCCAAGGTCTTCAGAGCTCCCAACCACCTCTATCCAACGTTAGCATGATGCGCGGAGGCTCCGAAAAAGCAAACGCATCCTTAGTAATACTTCACACTTCCCATAGCGAATTCCATCGCAGGATTTCAGCCTGCATGAATTAAGATTTACGACACCCCAGGGAGGCGGGCTGGTATCGGTTCCCTCCATTTCAAAGATGGGCGAAGGTGAGAGAAAGATGAAGCAATTTGCTGAAATTTGCAGAGGAAGTCTGTGGCAAGGCAGAAAAGAGCGCGGCACGCTCAGCCTCACCGCCCATGCCTTTGCCACAAGACCATCCTTCCTGTCTCTAAATGCCACGCTCGGGCTTGATGATGTGCTGTGGTTCTAGCGTATTAAATATGACACTGCGTACATGTTCTGGATCATAAGGCTAAGTCCCATAAAATTGACGGACGTAGTGTTGAGAAGCCGAAAAGGACAGAGCAAAGAAGAAGGGGAAAGGTCCCTACACTGCAGCTGTGTGGTATTTTTCTAGGCAGTAGGTTCCCGTGCTACTTAAAGACCAGAACATATTTTTGCTTTTACAAATGCAGTTTATTTTGCAAATCAAGGTGATTGCACACATTTCAGCTTGTCAAATTTTCAGCCTTTCAACCATATGTCTGTCGACCTTATGGACTACCAACTTTATGGGATTCGACCATATGTCCAGATCCCGATATATACGAAGGCCAGTTCTAACATAAGAGCTTTACGGTAGTAGTGTAGTAAACCATAATGTTTGCAGATGGCTGTAATAAAATCATTCAGGAGAGGAAAGGTGCAGGGACGTAAAGCCTTCAAAGCTTCTTCTACTGAATAAACAATTTGATCTGAATAATGTAGTGGGAAGCACATTCCACCAATGAACTAGCTGATCTAGTCCAAAATGTTGCTTTTAATTTTCTTTCCTAATCTCACATGTATTTTAACTTCCTTTTTTATTTTCCTGTGGGATTAGCCTAAAATTTGGAAGAAAAGTGTAAGAAGGAAAAATAACAAAGTAAAGAATTTTTTTTTAAAGGCACAGCCCGCTTCTGAATTGTAAATTTTTCATATGTGAAATGCCAAATGGTTATGTGCGGCCTGGAAGATGTATTAATAGAGAGGTATAAGTTTTTTACTGTCACATGGTGAGATTGAAGGATGATGTGACTCGCTTCATTTCCTGAAGTGGGACTCAGCTTTCAAAGTTAAGGAAAGTTTCCTCCTGAGTAAGCTTTTTCTAACTCTAGGAAGTTGGAGTTTGGTTTATGTCCTGCTGCACAATAATTCACATGATAATTCACATTCCCTTTGTCTAACAGAACTTGATATCTCTATTATTTGGGGAGCTCCGGTCCCGTTTTCCCCTAGCTGAAACGTGCTGAGCCGATGCGTCCCCCTCGGAGAGCCCTCCACCTCCGGGCTCATGCCTGTCCTGGCTGACAGCAGGGAAGGGAGCGCTGCCCGCGAGGGGAACCACGGCCAGCATAGGTGTGATGGAGGGTCTTTTTCAAACCAAAATATTTTTTAAGCTGACAATCCGCGGTGAGCTTTGGCAAGCTTCCTTGAACTAAACGATAATCAGTTCCTACTCGGGAAAGAAGGAAACCTTCCTTGGGCATTAACTGAGAAGTGAAAAAGCGAAATGCAACCTGCCTGCGCTGCTGGCGTGCGAAATCACGGCGAGAGCAACCCCCGTGAGCTGTTTACTTTCAGATAACTTGGCCAGAGCCAGCTCTCACGCTGCTAACGTCAGTGGAAGTTTTTCTACTGGATTAAACGGTGCGGGGTAAGATAGTGTCTAAGAAACGAGAAGTACACTGTCACTCTTCCTTCCCGTGCCAGGCTTTGTGTTGACCAAACTGCAGCCCTTTCTGAGTGCTAGGGCCTGCCTTATTTGAAGAGGGCTCATCCCGCGAGATGCTGAGCGCCACGATTGCCACCACGCTCGACATGGCACGAGAGCTCACCTAGCACCTGCCAAGATTCACCCCATCGCATCCAACAGCCCATTCCCAAGCAATGACCATTAAAAAAAAAATAATGAAAAAAATAAGTTGAACTGAGCAAAAGATAGTATTTCTTCCCTGTTGAGAGCCTCAGCACCTGCTGAACCGTTCATTGCACAAGCGTACTCATGAAACACTGCAAGGAGCATAGCACGGACCTCAACCCTCCCCTCGGCGCGCGCGGCCGGCCGCCCTACCTGTGTGCTCGTATTTGTGTCGCAGCAGGGAACTGCTCTTCTGGAATGTCTTGTCACATAAGTCGCACGCGTACATGCCACTTTCTGTCTTCTTGATCTTCTTTCGGGACAGACATGAGTCGGAGTCCGTCATGTCGTCGAGGCCGGACATGTAGTCTGGGGTTCCATCAAGCAATTCTCCCTGTGAGGGAACCACCCGTCAGCGACACCTGCTTCCACCACCGCTCCTTCCCCAGAGGAACCAACCTCCCCAGAAAGGTTAAAATCATTTCTGCTTAGGATGGGTGTCCCTCTTGGCTTAGGAACCCGTCGGTAATGAAACTACAGCTGATGGGAACTCTACGAGGAGCCTCCTACTTCTCTGCCCGCAACCGACTTTCTGGTTTTGAGTGCTCTGCAATAATATGATTTACACAAGCGGACGCTGGTTATCATATTGGCGCTGAATATTTTCAAGGAGCAGAAAACGCAAAGGGGAGGCTCTTCGTGAATGGCAAAAGGTATTTGTAACATTTTTCAGGGGTGAGCGTAAGCAACAGCTAAGAGATCATTCCTTTCAAAACAGTGAAACTTGGATATATTCTGTATCTGTAGAAAGGTTTTAATTGAATTTTATATTTAGGTACAAATGTTATTATTATGCAATCCATTTAAATGTATGTCTCCCGACTAAAGGCCTCAAGCTATATTTTTATATTTAATTTTGTAATTTGAAATAGGGAATATTAATAACACTTTTTATCAATGTTCTATCTATGTTAAAACAGCCGTCAGCATTAAGCAATAATGAATGTGGATCAGTAAATTATTAAATTTCTTGATATTTATTTTGTCTTGATCCAAAGAGAGTGCAAACTTGCATGATAACATACATTTCCATTTGCTATCACACAGTTCGGTGTTCTTAGACTAGGTTTGCACTAATTAATATTAGAGAAGATTAAATAGGCTTAAATACATTTACAAAGAGGGCAGATGTACTGTAAATTGGAATAGTGGAACAGCTGTTATGGAGGTGCAGTGCTATTTATGCTCCTATTGTGCAAAGAGGGATTACAGCCTGTAATGTAAAACCATACCTGATTTTCACATTTGAAACTATAAAACATTTACTAGTCAGTAAAATTACTAATAGACCATAATAGGACATAGGGGAACATGCGCCAATGTAAAAAAAAATTATTAATCTATAATCAGTTAATCTCATTTAACTAAACTCTGTACATTATATTTGAATACACCCAGCAAAAAACTATAAAAGTACATGACTTCTGTAGAGCGGCTCTTTGCTGTAGGCACGCAAGCGGCGAAATCCTTTACTACTCACGTATTAACTCTGGGACGACCTGAGAAAAGGATTAAGGGTTGTACCCAGGCATGAAGAAGTGCTGACCCAGCTTACGTGTCCAGCGAAAGACTTTGTCTGCGATTAAAGACCCTAGCTGCTACCCCTCCAAATAATTTCATTTAATCCATGGGTCTTTTCAAAGCTGTTCCAGATGACTGGCAGGATTAGAGGACGGGTAGTCGGGGAAGGGCAGGAGGCGGGCTGAAGGAAGGGGCTACGGTAAAGCAACGCATCAACACTTCTCATCCCCCAGACATTCATGAGAAGAGAGAATGCCTCTCCCATGCGCGGTGGGTGAACAATCCCCCCCAAAACATGCAGAAGGAAGCTCTGAAGGGCTTTCAACGGGATAGAGCTGCTACAAGGCCATACAGACCTCCGCTTGGAGGGATGCAGCTTTGCGTCCAAGTGCGGGGGTGATTCCCAAGAGGCCTCCTACTGCTCCCTTTCCCCATGGAGAAATGTAGTTATGCCCTGCAGAGCTCAGTTTCTCTACAAAGTTCCCTTTTTTTTTTTTTTTCTGCAGGATGGGATTTTTCATGGACATTATTATTATTATTATTTAGATACAATTCTAGTAAGAAATGACTGAGCTCTTAACAGAGTAAAACCATAAGCATTATGCCATTATGCCTATTCAAAGGTATAGATACTGCTTCTGAATCCAAGCAGAGGTATTCTTACGGTAATCGCAGTTTGTTTTCCTACTCCACTGCATTTTCGCACGTTCGGACTAAAGTAAACTCTGCTAATTTTGTTGGAAATGTTGAATATAGCTTTGGGCTTTTTCTTCTGCAAGAGGACATACCACAAAATACTCGATTCTAGCCTTTCAAAAGAAAACGGTTGCAACAATTTACCTGAAATCCTTGTTTCCGCTGGTACTTTCTCCTTTGCTGCATATCGGCAAAAGTAGCTGCTCCAGTTGGGTAAGTATAGGCCATATGTGGTAGGAAGCTCATCTGATCTAGTCCTGGGTATGGTCGCAGCCCAGGAATACTGGTCTGGACTGGTGGCATAAAAGTGGCTGGGGGAAATGCGCTCTGTGGTGGAAGTGTTGTGTATAAAGGTTTGGCACTAAATGGGTTCATACCAAATACTGGGTTAGTGCTTTTATCCAGATTATTTGAATTAGAAAACTCCTTCTTGATAAAAGTCAAGTTCAGTGGCTCATCTGAGTTTTCAGATGATGAAGAAACACTGTTGTGTTCTAAATTTACACTATTAGATTTTGTTTTGTTCTTTGTGGCTATAATACTTTTGGGTTCCTTCATTTGTTTTGGTAAAGACAAGTCCAAAGGCTCAGCCTGAAGCTCCTCAGAAGAGAAACTGTTTGGAGTGTAAGAACTACTGTGGGAGTTTTTAGAAGATGTGGAAGAAAGATTTAAAGGAGAAGGAGTATTGCTCCTAGAGTGGTCCAATTTATCAACTGGTTTAATATTGGTAAAATGAGGAGGTTTTGTTAGCCTGAGAGGAGTTTCACAATTAGTAACACTGTTATGGAGTTCAGCTATAGATGGTGAAGTTATAGAGTCCACAGGCTTTATTGGAGATCTGGCTGACAAAGAGTCTTTAGTGGGAGTGTTGTTGGTGGCAGCCAGCGCCACCTTGGCACTGGCCCTTTCCAGTGATGGTGACCTGGAACTTGAATACTGGTAGACTTTTCTTTGTTCAAACCATTCCTTCACAAATTCCTGAGGAAGGCCAACAGCAATGGAAATTTTCAGTAGTTCATCAGAGTTGGGTTCCATGTTCATAGCATAATATGCTTTAAGTACAGACATGTGGTCCTTGTATGGGTTGATGGGGCTAGTCATTCCTTTCTCAGAAAGTACTGATGACAGCAAGAGGGTTTGCTTATCAAACACTCCAGGTTTGTTGGGAACCATGTTCTCATGAGGCTGAAGGACTGCCTTGATTTCTTCGTTCATTTTACACAGGTAACGCTCATGCTGATGCAACGGAATGGGACCAGGAAAGCTTTCTTTACAGAACTGGCATGAAAATGGAGTGGATACGTTATGGTTCTCTATCATCTTGTCTTCAGTTACCAGGTCTATTAGGGTTCGCAGCTTCTCTTTCTTAATGTTATTGAGCTGCCTCCTCGAGTCTGTGGTTAAGCTCTGGAGGCAAGCTTTGGCTTCATTGACTTTCTCTAATGTATAGTCAATAATACTTTTAGTGGCACCATTATGACTTACTACTGGAAGACCCACAGGGGGAATACTGGGGGAGGTAACTCCTTGTTCCTCGGCTTGAGAGCATGAATCCTTCATGTGGTAAACCTTCAACTTGGAGATCTCTTCAGCCTTGCAGTCCATTTTCTGCCTGGAAACCGTGTTGTCCACAATCTGTAGGACCTTCTGCACCTCACTTAAATTACTGCCTACCGCAGGAAACCCAAGCAATGGTGCTTCCATCCCTACACCTAAGTGCTGCATCGGACTTTGAGCAGAAGCATGAACTCCTAAGGGGCTGGTTGCTCCAAGTCCACCATTCATAAAAGGACTAGTTGCACTAAACCCATGTGAGGCCATAAGAACCTTGTATTCATTGAAATCTAGTGGTTCTGTTTTAATTTTCAGTAGGCCTGTTTGTTCAGACATACTAAGTGGTTTGCCATTCTCCAGCTTGTTTCTCAGCTGTGTAATGGCTGAATTAGTAGGAGAGGAAGATACAGAATTAGGAGAAGAACCCGTCTTGATATTGTTTCTCATTCTGCCATTTACAGAGATTAAACCAATACACTTCTTGCTGCTGATGTGCGAACTGTAGGAGCCAGAATGGGAGAAACGTTTCTTGCAGTTTGGACACTCATATGGTTTTTCACCTAAAATGATAATTAAAACCAAACGTTAATTATCTTTGTTGCTGCTCTAGTTGCAAGCGATCGCATTTGATACCCAACTGATTGTCTGTGTATCCACTGATTAATAGTGAGAAAATATTAATTCTATGGAAACGGCCACACACCACCACTGCTTTACCCTCCTCTTCCTATGGGTCTTGAGATCAGTTTGGACCCACGGTCTCCAGCCGGCAACAGCCGCCACGGTGTGAGATCGGCTCCAGACTGACCATTGCAAGTCACAGGTAAGTACCCTGTGACAAAGGGAATCAAATCAAATCCAGACTGTTCAAATTTGATTTGTTTCTTCTTTTTTTTTTTTTTTTAAAAAAAAAAAAAAAAGGAATTTCCACTGGAAACGAGCGTGGTGTGAGAAACTGAGTGCTGGTGTTAGGACCTCCACGTCAGCCGGTGGAGGTTTGTGCCCTGGGCAGAGCCCAGCGGCATTTCGTGTGCTGAACGGTGCATCAAGCAGGAAGAGCCAAAACGCACGAGCCATTCAATATGAGACACTTTGCGCTAACTCGTTAGCTGAGACTATGAGCTGTATTTCACTTGGGGGGACTTTTTGTTATGGAAAATATAATGGACTCTTCAGGGTCCGACTGCACAGAAATGAGCGAACGCTTCTGAACTCAAACTGCCAAACAAACAACCTGTATTATTTGCAGGAAGCTTTACTATTTCAAAATCTTTCAGCAAGACCGTGGTATTAACAGCATGATAAATGAGGATGACTCAGATATCACTTATGAAATACCTTAGTAGCTCCAAGAAGCCAGAAGCAGAACTGTGTAAATTTTAAGCAGTCTTTAAAACTCAGCTAATTAAACAAAATGCAAATGAGCACACCAGCACCTCCGCTACTCACCACTGTGAATTCGCAGGTGTTCCTTCAGATGGTGTTTATATTTGAAGGCCTTGCCACACTCAGTGCATTTGAACTTGCGATTGCCTGCTCCTTGGGTCAGCATTTGGTGCTGGGAGAAAAAAAAAAAAAAGATACCAACATGAATTTTATGCAAGAGAAACCATGAATTTGTAGCTTAAAAAACAAAAACGAAATTAATGTGGCTCTGAATTTATCAAGCGGACCAAAAGGTCTGCATGTACATTTATTTGTCTCATCAGTGTTGCAATAAAAATCAAAATGTTGGCAGTAAACCGAAACAAATGAGAAAGTACTTTCACATGAGCATTCGATATTTGCTTTAGAATTATTTCCTAAGTCTCTCATCAGAAATGTGTTGCTTTAAGGTATCTTATGATGAGAGAAACTGTTTTATAAGAAGATTTGTGGCTCTTAATATTCCTAGCAGATTCTGAACATGTGGGACTCTGCTTGTTTAAAAATTCTGTTTACTGCGTGTGTAGGAAAGACAGAAATACTGTCGTTAGTGGCATTTCGTGTAAGATTTAATTCATTATCAAGCAGAAGAGACTGCGTCTTCGGCATGAGCTGCTGCTGGAAGTGGTTTTTGAAATCACAGAGCAGCAGGGAAGACTTGAGCTACCTTTCGTGCCATGTTTTCCCCCAGTGCTCTTCTAAGGGGTGAGGGAAAGTTGAAAGTTAAAAGTGGCATAAAGATATAATCAAAGGCAGCTGACCTTTTTGCAACAAGCACGAAAAGCCCCGTGACTTTGAATTTGGAGAGGAAAAAAAAAAAAATGTAAAAAATCTAATAATATTAATAATAATGCAGCCAACCACTCTGGATGCTCAAGGTAGGAGGTCAGCCTTTTGCAGGCGGCCACGACACAAAAGCCTATTGCAGGAGCAGGGAGTGGGGAGGGGAAGGAGAAAAAAAGAAGGGGGGGGAAAAAAAAAAAAAAAAAAAAAGGCAGCGCCGAAACGGTATGACAACTGCGAGGGTGTGCTGCCTCTTCCCACATTCCTGGCGAGACAGATGGTGTTACATGGGACACAGGGAGGTTTGTTCAAACAGCAGCAACCTTCAAAGATCAAGCAGAGCCCAGCCCGCCGCGCGCCATTGAGGGACCCGCGCTCATATGTTGCTGAGTTGCATAAACAAACAGCAACAGCTGTTTTGTCTCCCCCCATCGCCCTCCGAGGACTACTATAAACTTTAGTTGTGCCACTGTTAATATGATACAATCATTTTAATTTACTAATTGTAAATGCCATGAGCAAATGAGGGGACTTTTCAACACCAAAGCTACCATTCATAATGCGCCAGCACCGGCGTGCTCTCGCATGTGAAATTTCAGGCGGTTACGTTGGATAAATATCTAGGCGGGTTTTGGTGGTTTGTTGTCTTTTTTTTTTTTTCCCCCTGGTGTTTTTAATGATACGAAGCAAAAGAAAGAACCTTACGGCGGATCAGGTTAGGAAAAATACACATGTGAAAATGTGTTTGTCTACTGGAAAAGAAAGAATAGGAGAAACCGCTCTAGAATCATTTATATTGATTTAAGATCAAGCAAAAGATACGGTTCTCTTAAAAATGCTAATTGCAAAAATCGCGCGATTAGGAGATGTGTGTTTGCCTAACTGAATTTACCTTATGCTGAGAAAAACCTACCAAGAGAAATACAGCCGATCATGATTTTCAGGTTTTTAAGAAAAATAAATACGGCATAAAGCCTTTATAATTTGACACAATGCACACATCTATTTATTTAAGTTTTAACCGTGCCATTTGAGTTTCCATTACAGCCCTCCATAGGATGGGTTTTCAGAAGTAATTCTCTGGCGAGGACAGGAGCAGTTTTTTCTGCTGGTATGTAAAGAGTTTTGTGGCACAGGTCTATCGCCAGCCTGTTTAGGAGCACGAGGGAAGCTCAGTCACCTGTTTGAGATACGCAGCATTTCCTTAAATGCAGCCCTGATATAATATTACATGCATCACATCGAGGAAAAAAGTGCTTTGATTTATCGCAGATACTCTGCCGGGCTACACAAATGATAGCGATGCCGCGATTCTAGCGCGTGCGTGTGTTAGTGGCACAATCACAAATGATGGCCTATATGTACTGTAGGAAGAGTTATTCTAAAAATGCGTAATTATGTTTAACAAACGGTTATACAAAACACGCATAATTTCACGTGATTGAAAAGGTTACTTGAAAAGTAATGAAAAAATATTAGCGGATCTTTTAGTATGTCTTGGAGCTCCTCTTTGCAACACTGCAAAGTAAAACTAGGTGAAAAATGGAATTAAAATTGCTGAGATGTTTAATAATGTATAATTAAAATGCTACAGTTTCATTCACTTTTTGAGGAACATAAAAACGAACTAAAGTCAAGTTAAAGTGCAAATAAAATTTCTAAATTAGAAATTAACACACTCATTCGATCGTGAACATAAGACTATTAAATCATATTAGAAGAGACCATCAAAAAATCATTTAGACCTCAATTAAAGCTATTACCATTAAAAGATCTGCATCTTCAAAATGCCATGAAAAATTAATAATGATTGCCAATCAAAGCAATATCGTTTCTCTAAGGGGTTATTACGGAAAGAAATCACTTAAAACCAGCCCCCCACCTGATCTGTCCCTGGCTTGTGTGTCACCATATGCCGCTCGAGCTGGGTGCGGTAGGCAAACGTGTAGTTACAGAGAGGGCACGAGAAGTTCTCCTCGTTCTTCTCGTGGCGGTACTTGATGTGCTCCTTGAGGGACGTCAGGCGCTTGTAGCCCCGGTCGCAGTAGGGGCAGGTCAGCAGTTGGGCGAAGGCATCTGGAGTTCCAGGTGGCAGGTCTGCGCCCCGGGATGGCGGGGAAGGAGGGGGGGAGGAAAGAAAGGCAGGCCAAAAGGTCAGCAAATCAATGGCAGCTCATGGGCTGATTGCCCGGGATGGTATGAGAAGAATCGCTGCAATCTGCTGCCCGAGAGGGAGGGACGGCGCTTCCAACCGGCGGCGGGAGGCACCGGCACCCGCGCACGCCCACGGCAGACTCGCGGGACCCGCTCCGGACCCCGCTAGGAAATTAAGTACGGGCATCGCTCCACCGGCGGACCTCGCTGGCTGGAAAACTAAGAAATACTTTTCCCCATCGGTAGGCGATTCGCATTCCAGCCCCGGCTCGTTACGTTACTCGTGCCATTGACCGAATCCTTCCCACCGACGCTTTCCCAATTATTTGTCAAGGCAGCGGAGAGCGATAGGCCGGCTACCCCGTCTTGTGGTGCACTAAAACTCTACTAAAACTTTCCAAACTCTCAAGTGGAGCAGCAGCCTTTCCCCGTTTAAATTCAGCTCGTCAGTTCACCCGCCAAATAATACAAATTTGCTGACTAAAAAATCACAATACACTGAAATTACAACCCCAATCTTTGCTCATGAAATTCCATGCTGCTGCAGCTGTTCTTCAATTTTTAAGGTAAACACCCAGGCATGTAGTGCATTTATAATTGCAACAGCTGCACGAGGTCAGGATACTGGCTAAAAATGAATTACAGCCTCACCATTTTCTTCTTGCCCATTGGCCTCTGGAGTGCCAAGGCGAGACAGTTCCTCAGGGGCTTCGGGGTAAATAATGGCTGTGTCGCTGCGCTGCAGGTACTCCGCTATGCTAACTGCGTGCCCATCTCCTTCCTCCAGTTTCCTTTTGGCAAAATATTCCTCAAAGTCCGACGTGCAATTTGCGTTCTTCACTAAAACGAGAGAAGGGGAAAAGAAAGGAGGTTTGAGCGCATCCTCCCCGAGAGCGCGGGTCGGTTAGCATCGGTACGCGGAGGTTGAACTGGTGTGTTGGGGCTGCAGCTGGATCCTCGCTTTCATCGGTCTTGCTCCAGCTGCTAATAAAATTAATGCGGGCTTTCTACCGGGGTGGATGGATGTAAGGGCGGACAGTTAAATTAGCAGGAACATGGGCTCTGTGGGGCAGCAGGAGAAGTTTAGGAGGCTTGGGTAATGCAGGGAATCCTTCATCTGTGGAACCTGAACCTTCAAGGGTACTCCTGGGGGACCCGGGGCTTTTGGTATGAACACAACTTGACCTATAGGACTGAGCTCAGCCGCCCCCAGAACCCAAGACAGTCCCCGCGCAGGAGACGGTAGTTGCAGGTAGTAAAGACCATGACTGCTTCTCCTCCAACATGGGTCCTGCCTTGGGCTGCCCTTCCACGGCAGGCACGAGAAGAGAATTGCTCGCAGCATCTTCCCTTCATTTTTTTTTTTACCTCCCTGAAAATTTAACTCAACAATGGGAGAATAGGTTGTTTTAAAAAAAAAAAGGTATCGCTTCATAGATTTCTACAGATAGAACGGCATGTTTTAGACCAAAACAGGGACACAAAGCCTAAAACCCCTTTTACGGTCTGTACAAGAGTTTTCCTTCTTTTCCTTAAGTGTAAACCCTATTTTTTATTGTCCATGCAATGTCCATGGAACATAACACATGCTCAACCACAAAACACCCTGTTACTAAAAATATGCTTTTCTCCTCCATGTATGAACACTGCATACAGAAAAGATCTTAAAAACTCTGGGACATTGTGGACAAATATTAATATAATTATACCAGGAAAAAAGAGGTGATCATTTTCTTTCTCTAATTTTTTTTTTTTTTTTATTAGCAAGTCTTGGAAGACACAGTTGGTGGCAGGGAATTAAAGATACTTGTTTTTAACTGACCGTAAATGAAAAGAACAGCTTATGATCGATTACATTTTTAATGTATTTCTCCTTAGGTGAAATAAGAAAATGAGGCAATGCCATAAACTATTCTACAGTTCATGTAAAAGTAAAATATTAAATGGCACGATTCTGCTCTCACTGATGCCAGGGAGCAATATGGAGTAAACTCATGGAAATCAAAGGGGTTATGGCCCTGCAGGGTTATACCGGTTTGTGACCACTGGAAATGAGAGACTAACCAGCTCCTTGGTGTTTAAAAACGGGTAAATGCTTTGCCTCAGTTTCCTACAAAACTGCAAGGTGATGCTGGCAGTCAAAATGAGACGTGGCCTCTGACCGGAGCACAACTGGAAACCTGAAAGCACCTGATTTGAAGCGGTCATCTCGCTGTCGTCGATAAAAGCAGATATTCATCTATGCAGACCTCATTCCTTTAGCTGATAAAATCAAATCCTCTGGCTGAGACAAATATGCCCTGTTTTTCATACGGGCTGAGCAGCTTCTCAACTGTTCTGCAGTATTTTAGTGACAGTGACCAAATGGCACGGGGCATGGGACCCCGTGGTTGGAAGGAAACTTCTATTCCTATCGCAGCGGGTTTGTAGGGAATCGCTACAACCCCACGGAGCTGCTCCTCCCTTGGTCCTTCTGTAGCTTCTGGTATCACTTGTTACTAGCATGAGAAGCAATATCTCCTTTTTTTTCTCCCCCCCCCAAAAACCCAGCTTCTAGAGAAGGGGAGTATGGAGAACAAGACCGAGTACCTTACCTCCATTTTGTTGCTGTGAGAGAAATATAACAAAATGGTGGTTACCAAAGTACACCTTATGCACAACAGCATCAGACTATGTTTTTGACTTCGTTTTTATCAGGCCAAAACTGAGGCATTACTTCTTACATTGGAAACTTGACTTTTCATTCCCTTGCTATGCCTAGATCTCCCTACTGTTGCAAGATCACCCACCCTCCGGCTTAACGCTGCCCCATCTCCGCTCCTTCCCTTGGCTTAGCGATAGATCCAAAGAAAACAAGTTTATTTTTTTCCAGATTCAGGCCATGACCCAATAAACGTCACCTGTGAAGCAGGGGAAAGAGATATTTTCTCCAGAGAGGAGATATGGGAGCAGGAAGGGGAAAGGGTGGGATGGCTCTAAGGGATGGCTCCACGTGTCCTCCTGCTCTTCCAGGCAGGCTGGGAACTTTTGGAGCTTGCAACCGCATTTATAGAATAGGGATTCAAGCCACTGAGCAAGGCCTGAGTTAATATTAGGAGCTTCAGTCCCAAGCTCAAACCCAAACGAGGTTCTTCCTTCCGGGCCCCCAAGTCTATCTGGAGGCTGATCCAACAGGCTGCGGAGGACCGCTGCGATAGTACTGGCCTTGGCTTCCTAATTCTCTGGATTATTTAGCTTCTATGTCTGTGCATGCAATCGGGGAGCTAAAGCAAATGTTTATGTCTACATTATAAACCCCTAAAAACAAGGGGATTTAGTGGAAAAGCTGACAGATCCTTAACTGAAACAATACCACCAGTGCTGCGACACTGCAGATTAACATAAATAGCAAAAGGTGAGCATGTGTATCTGGTTTCTCACCCGCGATGTTACTGACAATGCAGACATGGCTGGAAGCTCACCCAGTGTTACTAAAAAGACCCATCTGATAAACATTAGGTTTCTCTCTCGATTTCTGGGGGGGAAGGCTTGCTTCCCCCCTCCATGCCCTAATTTGTTTTCCATGCAGAAAGTCATGTTCCCAGATTCCTCGTGGACTGACACTGCGCACACGTTGCACATCCCCTCCTGCGAGGCAAGAATTTCAGCGCGATCTACAGCGGGTGACCTCACCAAATAAGTCTTTTTTTAATTAATTATTGGAGCCTGGAGAGCAGAAATATTTTCAGCTCCAAAAGCCGATGTGGCCGTGTCACATAAAAATAAAACGCATTAAGGAAAGCTATCTTTGGAGGCATTTAGGACCTTTCAAGATAAAGTGAGAGAGAGGTTCAAGGAGCTTGGGAGACCAGTTATTGTGTGTGGGAACTCGTCCTGCGAGATGGTGATAGCTGCCCTTAATCGCAAACAAAGCTAATAAAACCACAGCCTTCATTAGCCAGGAAGTGAGAGGCCCCCATTGGTACACACAGATTACAGCCTGAAAACGGCCTGTCCTCCAACCTGCCAAGTTTTACTTCTGTTTTCCTCCCTCCAAAGGGGTTTTTTTTTTTCCGTTCTTTAAATTATATTAAGAGATCTTTACTCGAAGCTTGTCAGATGTTAGCAATCGAAACCGGGAATTTTTTTTCTGTTTGTTTACAGGGAATTTGTTAATCTATTTTCTGCAAACATCCCAGTTGTAACAACCGTAACAGGTACAATAAAATAAACTATAGGAATTTATTCATTCACATTTAAAAAACCCCTCCTGCAAAACATCATTTTGTCCAGTAAACCATTTCAGAAATCCCAGAAATATTTACAAATTAATTTAGCAGGACCGAAGACTAAAATTTTCACTCTAATGGTCACTTTTGCTTTTCCACTATACAGCCTCCATGGCTCATTATAAAAATGCAGCTGATTAATGTATGGATAACAAAATTTCTTTTTTAAATACCACTAGGAAGTGGCCATTCTGACACTAGCAGAATAATTTAATAACGGAGACTTTTTCGTTTAGTTTTCTTTCTCTCCTAATGACGTTCCGCAATGAACTTGATGCTAAAAATACACTACAGTTGTTGCATGCACCTACAGCAACTTTGCCAGTTGGATGCATGTGAATGAGTCTGAAGCTGTATCTCCTATCTCTGTGCTCAGCCCAGGTCGTGGAACACTGCAAGATCTGGCATCAAGAAGGAGAGGCACGTTGCGTTAAATGAGAGAAACCTTCTTGGCCCATCTGGAAGAGCCCATGTTAATCAGTAGGAAGACCCAAATGGCTTTCTTGGACACCAGAAGGTCACTGCGGCGTGTCTTTCGCTGAAGATGGAGTCACTGATCCAACTTCTGTCATTGGGTCGAGTCTCAGCCTCACCTCAGCTATTTTATCAAACATCAGTATTCAATCCCCTTACTACCTGCAGGGAAAAGTTGAGGCCATACACTCAAGAAAGGCCCAAAGCCTATAGCGAGGCTGAAGAAGAAAGCTTTGAACATTTCCCAGACTAGCTAGGAAGGATCTCGAATAGCTCAGGGACTGACCTCTTCCCTTTCCTCCTCAAACAACGGTTGGGGCACCTCAGTTTTACTCTACGTGAAGGATGCTGCAGCTCCTGATAGTCACCTGGCATCTTCCACTCAAGGTGAAAAGACTGGCAAAGGCCTTTAGTTTATCAGATGATTTAATATGACTAAGTAATCTGACATTGCTCTTAAGAGACTATGGAGACTGCAGTCATTACAGAAATATTCTCCACCCAGGTATCAGCCTCCACTGAAGGAGGTAGCTCTGAACGCCTCAGTGATAAAAGATTCGAATTAAACACTAGCAGAGCACTAGAAAACTCGTAATCATTATTTGAGCAAGCTGCCCATCACAGCGAATAACAGCTGGAGCAAAGAGGAGGCTGGGACTTTTGCACAAGGCGTTTGGGGAAGGAATTGCCAGGTGCAACATCCAGAGCAGCTCTTGCCTTTTAAACACAGGCCGCCTAAATGCAAAGCACTCTTTGAACCACGAGTTTGCACTGCACCAGGCCGGGTAGGGGCAACCTTTATCTTTTCCCCCACAAAACTGGTTTCAGAAGCAGCAGGAGACCCCACGCGGGGTTAGCGGCAGCGCTGCGGGGGGGCTTGAGGGCACCCTGCCCCCAGAGAGATGCCGTGAGGGCGAAGTCGAGCAGGCAGAAGACACCATCAGATACTGGAAGGGAAGGGGCTAAGAGGACACGAAGTCTTCCCCCTCAAGCAGACCACACTGCAAATATGAAAGAGTCAAGGCCTGTTATAGTAAGGAAAATATGTGCAAAGGAAGTCACACGGACTGATAGGAGACCTCAAAGGCTCTGGTAATGGTAATGCAGATAACCATCAAGTCTTATTTCCGAATCAGACGTCTTTTAAAGTCCTGTTTCTCCAAGTGCTAAGCACAATTTGTCGCTTTATTAACGTCCCTTGGAAGTAAAAAAGCTTTTAAAATACATATGTATCCAGTTCTGTACAGCAACATCATTAAGTATATACATAAGGATAAACTGTACCTTGGTGCCACCCGCCTTTCATGCATAGTAAATCTAATGGATGAAAAAAGCAGTGACATGGTTTTATTTTCCTATTATTTTCCCCCTCAAGAATTATAAAGTAAATTTCTTGTGTTACTTAATAAGAGCATTGGGGTTTTATGTGGGTGTTACCAACATTAGGAAAGTGTGAGTAATAAAATCCTTGCAAGACTTAGGTACCACCTTTTACAGTAATATTTGTGGAGGGCATTACCTATGAACTAAAACTCATAGTGGAATGCATAGAAATGTACTTATACTAGAAATCTCTTACTTTTAACCGTGTAAATCAGGGCTATCTGCAACATCTCAAATTGTGACAAAAAGCAAAAGAAACGTTGGGTGATGTATGGCGTTCAGCTGTGCTGAGGATGGATTGGGGCCTTGTGGCCTTTGGAAAGAACATGGTAAACCCCTGAATTCATTTGGATTAGAAAATAGTAACAGAAACCTTTTGCTGTTTTGCTTTGCTACAGAAAAAAAGAGATGGCTCGGAGATGATGCCTGCTAAATATCTCTGTCCCCTTTCTTGTTCCACAAAATGTATTGATTTCTAAGAAGAGAGGAAAAAAAAGAGATGTGGAAAGTGGAAAAAAAAAAAAAAAGATTAGCCAGAAACATAATAATCTCATAAATATGCATTTAAAGTGTGTGTGTCTGTGTATCTATGTAAGGGGTTTATGTGTGTCTTGCTGAAAAGATGTTTTCAGTCTCTGAAGTAGCTTACTCTGTGCACCATGCGAATCTGGGGTTGCCAAGAAGGGTGCACCCCATCCTCATTATCAAGCTCTTTGTACAGTCCCTCTCATTAAAAGACCACTGTATCTTGGTCCAGCTACTTTAAACTATACGAGATGCACCCTCGCTGGGAAAACATCTCCTCACGCTGCTGAAAACTATTAGCTCACAAGGACGCAGTTAAAAGGAGTTAGGGGCTGAAACGTTGCGGGGCATGGGAGGGGGAGCAGGGACCCTCACCAAAGGAGTTTGTCGCTGCACCGTTGTGATCAAATTGGGGAAAAAAATTTAAAAAACCCAGGAGAATTAGGTAAATGTTTCCCAACTGTTCAACTGAAAACAAGAAAGAAATTGTTTTGTCACTTCTTCTCTTCATGCACAGCTAATTCTACGTGATACCGAAGGAAAAGCGCCGCTCGTATCGTGCGATCCCTTACCTGTACCATTGTTTCCCGTGGTCTGAATTGTGGCTTCAGGCCCCATAGTGTCATAATCTTCCTTCATTTCTTCTGCGAAAGAAGCATGCACACTTTTTAGCGTTTGCGGGTTATTGACTGGCTCACAAAGCTAGGGAGCACGCTGCGGTAGCGGGGAAGATCCTGCTCCGGGAAGGGGAGAAAAGGGCTGTTGTGGACCTCTATACAATGGCTTTGTTCTGGCAACTGAATGAGTTCAGCGGTGCTGGATGGACGAGAACTTATTTACTTTAAACATGACAGCCAGTGGTGGAAAACAGAACTATTTGTCCGGAGTAAATGAAGGGCTTTTCCCCAAATCTAATCTAATAAGCAGCCGGGCTATAAAAAGGGAATTTTCTTTTCTTTTCTATTTTTTTTTTCTGTATTTAAAAGAAATAAGCAGTTAACAGACACTGTGAGATCTGTACCTGGAAGAAACTGCAAATACAAAAGGAAGATGTAAGAAGTTCTTATATCTCTATTTCTATCTATCGTCACACAGATCTTCCGAGCTGTCATCATCATTTTAACCTCATTTGAAGCGCAGCGTGTATTAATATCAAATGGTGCAGAAATGTGACAAATTTTCAGCTGTGGGCAGTTCTTCTCTGCCCGTACGATTTGTTTGCGTCTTCTGTGCACTCTCTGTGCGCTGACAAAGTCTGCCTTTATGGCCATAAATTGGGTTAATTCACATGC
>NC_134175.1:50053380-50065880 GCF_964188355.1 Buteo buteo
ACAGGCCAACAATACTTCACAACCTTTAGGGTTCTCTCTCACAAATAGTAGTAAATACTTTTAAACTAAATAAATAACTGCTGTCAACTTCACTTACAGAAGCCCTCTGCCATCTTTTGCAGAGCTGCATTAGCCAAGGATGCCCGTGTCCACAACACAGCCCCTTGACGTAATTCGTCATTCAGGTAAAACAATTTTAAACGGCCTCGGTAATTATTCACGTGGGTAAAGACAAGGCTGCGAGGATCTTTCTGCACACTAATTACATCTATTTCACCAATGCTCATGCCAGGGGATTTTTCTTTTCTTTTTCAGACTTTTGTGAAGTTTGGTGACTAACCGTGTGTGTTTGTTGTTTCTGTGTGTCAAATCAGACACAGAAATATTAAAAAAAACCCCCAGCCTCATGATGTGAAATTCAATATAATATCATGACAGCCTTTGCCTTCCCGCTTTCAGAAGTTAACTGTTGTCACCACCATCAGCACAAACATACCTCAGCAGCCTAGCTCTGCCTTTACAGGAAAACAAAAAGGATTTTTTTTGTTGTTTTTTATAATAATTGACAATAGTTTCTTTAAATGTGGGTCACAGGGCAAAGCACACTTAATGCATTTCAAGCTGATTACTATTTTCGCACTTATGATGCATAAAGTTGCACTCAGTGTCGAGAAATGAAAGCCCTCCTACACAACGCATCCTAACTTCAGACTCTGTTCTTTCCACTGGGTCAAGCAAGCAACTTCAAGCTTCACCTAAACTTTACACGTGCAATGGAGCTATAGAGGTGGCACAAAAACAAGTTTCTTCAAGTCCACAGAGAAGAACTCAAAGAAGTCCTCCTGCAACTCAACGAATGTGAGGGAAAACACACTGGTGGCTGGCTCAGAGCAGACACTCATTTTACATCTGACTCTAAGGCATAGCAAAAAGCCAACTAAAGAGCAGTAATAAATAGAGACCAGCACCGGTATCCAAAACTTCACAGGAATTAATGACAATTCTGTGTAACAGTTGCACTAGTGAAACACGCTTATAAGTATACACAGGTACCGTCCCAGATTGAAGCAGTATTTAGCATTTAGTGCTGCGTTTACATGGTAAGGGATGGATCAGACCAGAGGAAAAGTATCTGAATTATTGGCATTACATTCCATTTTGTGCCGAATCATATTCAAGTTTTGTTTTCTGCAAAGGGGTTACCAGAGAGTACACAGCTCAGACTTCAACTGCCTCCAGGACAACTGGGACCTGCACAAGTATGAATCTCCAAAAAACTATGTGTAAAAGACTCTGGTTTTAGCTCTGACAAACGTTATTTTCAGTTGAAGTTGTTATTTTCTAGCAAACCTTCTTCATGCCTCCTTGAAATAAATGATAACCCAAACAGTATCATCAGGCAGATTAATTTTACGGTCAGATTGAAGGAAACAAGATGTTCTTTTTGCTGTCTCTAAGAAGAATTTCCTTGGTTTGTGTACTTTTTTGGACAATGTGATGACAGAACTACATGTGACATTTTCTTCCCATAATGGTACCTGCTGAAAAAAATTCCACTATTAAAAAAGGCCCATGCTAACATTTAAATGTTGATAATAATTAGCCTGACATTTGAAATACAGTGGTTGCAGTGTTGTCTTGAAGATGTTCTGCTCAACATTACCTAACTAGCCCCTTTTCATACTTACGTGCTTTCTGTACATTATTCTGTCAGTTACTGAACAAATAAGACATCAGTTGCTAATGTATTAACATGCAAAAACTACGCTTAAGGGCCAAACACTGCCCCCAATCCACAATGTAACTCCCATTGATGTCAAGTACTGTTAAGATTGTGACAACCAGTAAAAGAAGGGAACTGAAAAGTAAGGGATCAATTTTCTCCCTGATCTGCAATGAATTTATGCAAACGGCTCCCTGCAGGATGAAGGATGGGAAAGGCAGCGTGTGTCGTGCCACGGGACGGGGATGGCTGGTTTCCTCCAGCTCTGGCCCATTCTGCACAGCCTTGGCCAAGGCATTGGGGCTAACCTTTTGAGAAATGCCCAGCCAATTCAGGTGTGCTAGACGGTCAGGTCACTGGTCATATTGCTCCCCGGTTTTTCTGTAACTTAAGAGTAAGTGGTTGCTCAAAGGTGGCAATTAATTTGCCAAGCGAGCTGAAAATGAAAGTGTTCCCCTAAGTACAAAAATATGCCCTTCTTCTCGATGGATGATGAAAACTCTGCTTCATCTCCATGTGAAGAATGGCACGCTCGTTATGACCTATCTATGAGCAGACAGCCCCTGTCAGGAGTGGCCAGTGGGATGACCGGAGGAGAAACCACAGGAGAAGCCTTAGGAGTAGCTTGGCTAAGCCTGGAAACAGGAGAGAAGAAACTGGTTTCTTCCAACTGGTTCTTGGACATTCCCAAGCCATGACCACGTATTCCGGCTTGGTGCGTGCAAAGGGTTTAGGGCAAGAAGACTTACATATGGGCAAATTCTGCATATAGATAAGAGAGGTTTGGGGTTTTTATGCTTTGTTACTCAGTAGATAACAAAATACTGTAATGCTCACAACACTGTGCAGCACATTAAGTATAAATGATATGATCTAAGAATGAAGTAATAGCATTACCCTTACATTTCCTTGCTTTTGTCATCTGCAGGCTCTAAACAGAAAAGGCCCTACCTGCTTTTTGTGTGTGTGTGATTGGTATCTCCTCTGTTCTATTGCTAATGAGTGTCTCTCATCCTAAGAGAAATGAGGACGATACAAGCGATACGACAGGAAGTTTAGGGTACACCCACTCTTTTCCCACCAGAATAAACACTGCTCTCAGGGAAGGTACATTGATAATAAAAATACATTTAATTTTAGAAATTTCTCAGGCGACCATAATTGGTATGGGAACGGCGATTCTAATAGGATGTACCATCAACACGTAAACTCCATAAATGAGGAGACTTAGGATTTAAAGGACAAAATTTTGCCAACAGACAGGACTTCAACTGTCCTTAAGATGTGATATTAGAAGGGAGCAAAAATAGAGAAATCTGAAACACAGACCTCAAGGATTGCTTAGTCCTGAAGCCTAAAAGCTGATGCTCAGGCCTATGTCTTACCCTGCCAGGTTGCCTTTACACAGAAGTACTTTGTCATATACATTTAGTTAAAATAGTTAAACCCACTACAGACTTCAACAAGAGATTGTGATACTATCTTGAACCCCAATAACAAACCCACTACAGACTTCAACAAGAAACCGTGATGCTATTTTGAACTCCAATAACAAGGAACGCTCCTATATCATGTAGGCAAATTACTTTTTTTTTTTTTTCTATTTATGTTTTTAGCTAGAGTCCTGAGGCCATCACCCAAGTTGTGCCTTCACATGAGATACGCTACACATTGGTGAGGCTCTTGGCTCTCTCTTGGCTTCTCTTCTCAGGAAGGGTTCGTTTCCTTGTTCCTGCTAACAACAATGGGATTCATCAAGGTTTATCTGTCTTGACTGGGAGACGTTAATTTTGGCAATTGCGTGGTCAACCAATCTCTGCTATGCTTATGGCTGCCTCCATACTGGAGTGATGACCAGGAGCAGATTTGTCTTCCTATGAATCTTGAGGGTGTTGATTAGATCACATACACTAGGTTCCCAGACTGGAATTTCTCTGCTGAATACGTACTTTTAAATGGTTGCACAGCATTAAAAGCACAGCTGAAAGCTTTTAGAAATATAAATAATTGATTATTTATTTATCCTTCAAGATAGCCTTTTCTCCTGGTAGATTATAGAGCTTGTTCACAGGAGAAACAAAAGCATGGCCTGGAGGAAGACAATATACCTTCAGTTTTTTGCTTGAAATGGGTATGGAATTGGTATGGTTCCAATGTTCATGATGTTCAAGAAGATGGTTTTGTTGCTTAACTGTATCCTTGATCTGATTTTGATAATTTTTAAGTATTTAGGGACACATCTTGTAAGTCTTAAGAAATTACAATGACATTATCTTATGAGGAATCAAACAGCAGAAGGAAATTCTCTCCATAATAGTGCAGCTTAATACATTCACACTTCTCTTTCCCTCCCCAAAATCTGCTTTTCTCTTTCTTTAAACATAAAGAACAGGACTATTCTCAGAGTTATCCTACTGATACGGTTTAAAAATAAAAGAATAGTCTAATCTTTTTGAGGACTGAAGAGACAAGTGAACAAGAAAAGATGGATGAAGAACAGTTGTGAGGTCTACTGAGGGACTCTCCTATGTTTAAGGCCATTTATTTCAATTTGAGTCCGGCTCCAAATGAATAGGCCTAAAATAATCTTTTTCACTTTTCAAAACCCATGTGTTTGTTCCCATGTTCTAGATGTTGTGCAACCAGAAAACAGAATGGATCTGGCTGCAGAGTCCCTAGTTCGCAACATTCATTTGGGCCTTGTATAGGAGAAATCACCGGTATTTTCATATCTGCATTTTGACTAAATTACCTTCCTTTTACTTTCACAGTGGTTTTAAACCACTTCATTGACTTCAATAAAAAAGCTCCAGATAACTACAGAATTTGGTCCACTTTTTCTACTGACCGACTGAAAAATCTGGCAGCAGAAAAGACAGAAGAATGCAAGATTTACAGCGGAGAGACGAAGCCAACCCTGTGTTCTGATTAGCAGTTTGGATGCCATTGTTCTGTCTGGAAAACACATGTCATCCACAGAATCACCCAAGCTGTCCATTGACATCTGCCAACATATCCTCCATCACCTCTCTCTTTCTTATTTCTCACTCTTGCCCTTACACCTCTTTCCTCGTTTCCCTGTATTTCTGAAATCCCCACAAGTACTCCAGTGCGGTTAGGAGTTACCCCCCGTAAAAACTGATGTGGGTTTCACCCCCAACAATATCACCTTCAGTCTCAAGCCGACAGTCTCAAAATAATAGAAAATAGACCATTCCTCTGAGTCTTCTAGCCTGTCAGATTTGTGCTGTGTTTCTCTCTGGGGACAGAAATTCATAATAGCCCAGAGGCTTCATATTTTTTAAATTGTCACACTAAGACTTGAGTGCCTCCATGAAAGAAGCAGTAGAAAGAGATGCCTGAAGGTAGGCTGGGAAGAATCCAAAATGATGTCAGGTTTCCTTCTACCTTCCCATCAATAAGGTCTTTGAAGAAGAAGCCTCCTCAGAAAAGAGAAAATAACTTTCTCTTTAGTTAAAAAGGCTACCATGTTTCAGTTTGGAGACTGACAGTTACTTTAGCTTTCTTTATTTCCTTAAAATCTATACAGTCTCATGGTTTGCAGTGGACGGCGTTGCCTCCACGAGTTTTGATGATGTCCTTGAAAGAGAAATATAGATGCATAGCTTCATTCGGTGTTGACTTTGGAGGTGAATATTTTATCCCCCTCCCTTTTCCTGGCTATTTGCAAACAGTAGTGATAACTCCTATGCAGTATGCTTAAGAATTGTAGCGGTGGGGATGCGGGGGGGAAATCAAAGCTTTTGCTGGACTAGAACAGCTCCAAGTCTGATAGTTCTCCTTCCTCAGTGCAGTAACTGGTGATGAGGGACAGAGGAGATGAAAGAGGAGCTGGAACCCTATATCGTTGTCTATTATCTTTTGTCCCAAAGATACTTTTATTATTTTCATTATTGTTTTTAGCTTTTATGTAGAAAGAAAAGATTCTTAACTAAAGAAAAACATGTTTTCTGAGGCCTACGCATTTTTGCATATAACTTTTTCAGGAATACAATCTCACGTTTTTGAAGAGTCCTGAGAAAAGTGGTAGTCTCGCTATAGTATAACTTATCCAGCAAAGGATAATTTCTGTTGAAATGTATGGGCATGGCAGTTTCTGGAAGATAGTAAATTGTGGGTTTTCCACCTTACGTGTCTATCACCCTGTTGAGAACTTGCTCTTTTGCTGTGAAGGGCCTGAAATACAGTTTGCACAATGCTGTCACACCCAGGCAGAGCTACAACAGCTGAACATGATTATTTCTTAGGAACCCAGCTTTCCCACTGTCTCCTTGGAAGAGTTTAAGTTTATAATTGCCAGCAGAATAATTCTCCTCCAGCTGTGGGCTGTGTTGGGTAGAAGAATTTGTCAGGTTCCCACTGTTATGAGGGAGGTAGCAGTACCTGGGAGGAGAGCCCCCAGCTAGCAGACTTGAGAGGTAAAAATAAAATTTTCCTAAGGTTATTCACGTAGGATGTATTTTGTAGAAAAAATACAAGTAAAGAAAAAAAATCAACTCTTACTCCTGCCAAGTAAATCTAGATCAAGAAAGCAGTTTGTTGTTTTTTTTTTTCTGGTCAAGAATGACTGGGATGGTGGCTGAGTGGTTGTGGATGAGCAGTCTGTATGTTCTTGTCAAATGAGTCAACTCATCCTTCGTTCTCAAACAAGAGGAAGTCAAATCCACTGTTAACACAATGGCAGAAAGAGTTTCTGCATATCTAATGTCTACTAGATAGGCAGGTGGGAGGAAAGGTAGAACTACCCAAATATCGTAGGTTGAAGATTTTATTATTTAAAAAAAATCCAAAGAAATGTTTCGTGAAATCCCTTAAAACTGTCAAATGAGACTTATTCTTCAAAGCTGTCATTATGTGCTATGTAAATCTATATTTACAGACATCATTCAAATGGTGCACCATTGAGCACCCAGGTCTTAACATCCACACAACTGCCAGGAGGAGTTACAAAATGTCACATAACACACTTTTTATACAAAACTAGCACCTTGGTTACCTAAAGGGAATGGAAAGATCCTTTGTAAATGCACGCAAACGGCACCAGAGACAAGCGTCATTCAGCGTACAGGATAAATCCCTATTACTGCAAAACTTCAGCCGCAGTAGTAATTTCTCCAAGTGGGAAGTACGTACTAGAAACAAGTGCCACGGTATCCGATCTATTCCTAACAAAACAAATGACTAGCATGCTCCCAATTCCTCTCACCTCAGGTTTCAGAGGAAAGCCCTCGGGACCTCAACCAAGACCTGGGAACTGGCTGTGCGCTGCACGTCCTACCAGCCAGGAGGGCTTGGAAATGTACCTGTGGCATGTTACTGATCGTCCTGGCTCTAATACTTAAGGTTAGGATGGAGTAAACACAAGAAAAACTAATTGTAATGAGTTCTGTATTTTACTGGAAGCACCACTGTAATCATGGGAGGAGAGAAGAATGACATCATTCTGGGACAACTTCTTCTCTTTTTCACTACCGATTGCTTCTTCTGTGGCACTTTGATACAATCTCCTTCATTTCAGTGGCACCAGGATCTGGTCCTGCACATCACTCAGCCAGACCTTAAATTGGCCAGATTCATTTATTCCCAGACTATAATACAGTAACTTTATACCCACCCTGCAACTACATATTAAAAAAAAAAAAAAAAAACAAAACAAAACAAAAGGAAAACCACAGATTTCTTTCCCTCTAGCAAAATTATAACAGTGTTGATTACCCCATTTAACCCATGCAGGAAAAAAAAAAAGAAAAAAAAAAGGGAGAGAAGCATTATACTGATGCTTCAGGAAGAAAAAAAACAACCCTAAACATGTGTCATTCATTGAGTCATTTAGACTAGTGCCCTCTCTTCTTTAGAAAATTACTCAGGTCCTCTTGCTTTCTACAGCCTACAGTATTGCACTTCTAAGGAAATAATACCTTGATAATCTGCACTTCAAAACCCTAGTCAATAATTGCCTTTGATTACTGAATAAAAAAAAAAGAAAAAGAAAGAAAAAAGGAATCTGCAAGACTGCAGCAAAGGAATGCTGGAGAAAAGATGCTAAAACTATTGCTGCACTTCTGTGTTTCAATGTAATTTACAATCTATTTGCCAACAGTTCTGCAATGATTAGTAAAATATGTCAAGAAGCTAAACAATATAAGCATCACACTGAAAGAAATTTAGCAAGACCCCATCTCACTATTATTGTACATGACAATTCAACAAAATATTTAAAATCAACGAGAATAAAAGAAATATTAACAGTCTTTTCAGAAAAATGCACTTATTATCATGCCTGAAGGGTATTCAGGAGGAATGTGAAAATAACTGTAATTTATTTAAGACCTGGAAGTATGAAATAATAAGCTACTGAACCATCAGAATTGTTTTGGTGTTGTTATCTGACATGAGGGCAGACCTTGTCTCGCTTTAAGTTTTATAGTAATAAGACCTTGGAAACAAAACCTTGAATAAACAGAACATAAAGAAAAGGGAAATGTGTCCTTGCATAAATAGATATTGTGTCTATCACCTTCTTCCAAAAAGGTTGCTCAACTTTATAACCACATAGTAGGTAGAAAGTCAATAAAAGCTGGACTGCATTCAAATGTTCAGAAATCACAGACTGGTCATTTTGTAACTTAAAATGAGTAATACCATCATGTAAAAAGGCAACCTTATAATGACTCTCTATTTCTATTAAGAAGTTCTATATCTGCTGGCATTTTATCCTCCTCCGCCCCAAAGATTAATAGCTACACATCTGACTCATATTTCATATTGCATTTAACCCACAATTTAGAGCCTAAACAACCCAGTATTTCAGCTCAGGAGGGGTGATCGTTTCCTCGTGAAAAGTTTAGAGAGAAAACTCTTAGATGTGAACCCTACCTTCTTCTGACGTAGCCACATCTTGCCTCCCAAAGACATACTTCTCTGGAAAGAAACCTCCAAACTTCCACGCAAAAGCATTGTGCAGCTCTAGCCTCTCCATTAAAAAAAAAAAAAAAAAAAAAAGCACAACAAACTAAAAATATAAACCCACAATTGCCTTGAAAAATCCCTGCCTGCTTCTTTGGCAGCCCAAGCTGGGTTGGTTCGAGTTGGGTTTTTTGGGGTTGGTTTTTTTTTTTCTTGTTTTCTAGTTTCCCGGTGTCAACGGGAAATCTTGCGCCTAAAAGGTAACACGCAACGCGCCGAGCCCATCGGGAGGAGCAATGGGGGAGATGGGCTCTGCTCAGAGGGTGACCCCACCACCACCACCCACCATCACCTGCCCACCTCCCAGGAGAGGAGGTTGCGACCATCAAGGTGGAAAGGAGGGCTCGCCACCCTCCCTCCGAGCTGTTGCTCGCCTCTCGAGCTCCCGGGAAAAGCTTTCCCAGGGCGTTTTGGGAACGGGGTGGGTTTGGACACGTCTAGGATGCCGAGGCCGTCAACTTTGGCAGAGCTGGGCCGGGCGTGCAACGAGGCTACGGGCTTCCCCGCGTGGTGGGTTGGGACCCCAGGGACTTCGGGGTGTCCCCCCCACCCCTTCATCCCACCCCAGAGCATCCCCCAGCCCGGCTGTAATTCGGTCACCGGTCCTGGCTCGCGAGCTTTGTTTCCAACATTTTGCTGCTGTGCAAGCGCGGGCCCCGTTCCTAATACATTAAAACCTTTCTGTTTTCAAAATAGCATCGTTGCACCTCAGGACTGACAAAACCAGACAGCGGTGAAAGGGACGGCGACATGGCAGACACAAAAGCTCACCGCATTACGGCCACTCTAAACAGAGCACAAAAGCGAGGGAGTCAGCGATGTGTAAACCAAACAATGTGAGGGGGAAAAAATATTGAATAATTTCTGTCATGAGGCAACTGACTAAAGCCAGGCTCTAATTGAATTAAACTCCCATTTATTTGCTCAGGCCTAAACAACAGGCTGGGGAGGGAAAAAAAAAAAAAAGAAAAAAAGAAAAAAAAAAACTTAAGGTTTGCTCAACTGTTCGGAGGTACCACCTTTCCTCACCCCTGTATAAATCCACCATCTGTGCTCACACGCACACATGTGCCGTCGCGCAGCAAATGCGCCGAGACCCGACCGAGCGCGGGAGCCAAAAAAGCACCAGGCACACAAAAGCTCCCCAGGCTGCCCCAGGTCTAAGGGAGCAAAAAAAAAAAAAAATAGGGGGAAGAAAAGATCCTTTGCTCATTGCCCAGGTGAGATAGCCTGGTGCGTCCTCTCAGCCTCGACACGCGTCAAGTAAAAGAAAGGTTAAAATTAGAAAATTCAATTTATTTGATAATTTCCCAGAATAATTAGAGTTAATATGGGTTAATTAATATGCAAATCTCTCAGCAGATGTTCTGCAGCAGGGCCTGTGTGAGAAAACAGCCTTTGCTTTCTCCTACGTGATTTTGGCTGTCAGTTATTGGGTATAATTACTGTAACTAACCGAATACACACAAAACCTTTGGAATATAAAATTGTTACAGTTCTAGTTCTGCACAAGCTGCTACTTTTCTGCAATAAAAGCGAACAATTTCTTTCAGAAAATAGGAGCCTTTTTGTTCCTTTCTTGATTTAAAAAGAAGAAATGAATCAAGTAAATGGCTTATCTTTTTTCTATGCATAATTAGGTCAGTATTATATGAACATTCCAATGAGCAGTGGTACAAACGTACATATAAAATGATAGCTCAAACCACCTGCAAAATCACATAAAATTGTTTTATTCAGAATCTTTTTCTTCATACCAGAACTTTGAAACGCTCCGTGTCTTTCCTGCCAATCTTGCCAACATTTGCCGAATTCAAAGGGATCCCATAACTTTTATTATTTTTTAAAAGCACAACAGCGACATTTTCTTCAAAGGCACCGGAGCATTTAGGACCGATAAAACAAGTCATGCTTTGAAAGGTAGACCAGTGCTGTGCTTGACCTTTTTTTGGGGGGGGGAGGGAGGAAAGGAAAATAATTGCAGTGAAGAGTTTGCAACTTTGAACGAATAACGAGCGGGTTTTGCTGTGCAGTCCACATGTCTGCAAAACACATCCACGCGTCCCGTGATCCAAACCGTCCTTTATCGTCTCCTGATGAGATATGGTATTTCCCATATACCAAAGTACTTAGCGCTTTTGCACATCATCAGGTAAATAATATCTGTTGCTCCATTTGAGGAGCATTAAGATGGAAGACGACATGGTCAGGAGTGCTCTGGCCTCAGTGGGACCCAGGTAACTCAGGATTACTCTCCCAAGTAAAGCTTTCAGACTAGAGGTGAGCTCTGTTCACTGAAAACAGCCAAAACTGTAACTCCTGAGCATTACTTACGGTGCTGCTTTCCATCACGGAGACATCTTTTCTTGGTGCAATTTGCCTTAAAACTTCAATTATTATTTTTTTTTTATAACACTGGTTTTTTTTTAAATTTAATTGAGGTGTCTCATTTTTGTTCCTGGATTCTCCAATTCCATCTATAAATTTCCTTGCCCTGATTGTCATGATTGGAAAGACAGTTCAGAAATTTAAGCAAACCTTTCCTGCTCCTTTTTTTTTTAATTGTTGGGGGGGAGGGTCATCTGTTTTCTAAGAACGCTTTAAATAACTTCTGCCTTGGGAGATAGCTGAAAAATGATCATTTTTTTCTACAAATCAGGAAACAAAAGGCCTCCACCCCTTCCAAGAGCGCTCTCTCAAACTTTCCCTTTTTGCCACCCCACCAGCATGGCAATAACCCCAGCCCATTGCACTGGCACACCCTTGCCAAGAGGTGGAAAATAAATTAGGAAAAGGAAGATTTTCTTCAGCCTAAACCATCAGAATTTTTTTTCCTTTTTTTTTTTTCCCCAAGCTGACACCCAAAGTGAACAGAAAAACTTTTATTTAAAAAAAAAAACAACAACACAACTTTTTTTGCTCCCTGCTCCTGTTAGTTGTAACTTACTAACCAAGGCCTGCCTCCCTCCCTCAAGATAGAAGCTGGGCACCTTTTTCCTTGCATTGGTTTCATTTTAGTCATCAAGATTATCTGCTTGCTGACAGCTGCATGATCTATGGCCTACACCCTAAAAAAAAAAAAATAGTTTGAATTTTATCCCTTCTTGGGTTGAAACTATCTTATGAAGTATTGATAACGCATTATCTTAGAGAGCAGAATAATACTGCACAAAATGATACTAAAGATGTTTAAGGAACCTTCTGGCTCCATGAAAGTTATTATTCAGAAGTTTACATAGTCTGCAAACACTTATCAAAATCCCTGAGCAGAAAGTACAGAACCTACGTTTCAATTAAGATATAGTGCAATGCAAAAGGTTCAGAGGAGATAAGGTCACTCTTGGAAAAAAAAAAAAATTCAAATTCATCCTGGATGATAGTTTGACCTCATGAGTTGAGTTTTCAGTACAAATCTGAACGCTTCCTACTGGCAATACAGTTTTATCAGGATCAGGCTTCCCCAAAGTATTTTGCTGTTAGTTATAGAATAATTCCTCAGATTCATCTAGGATACGGTCATCTTCAAATCTGCAAGTGCTTAGGTGGAGGTGAGAAAGCTTCAGGCAGAGCCCTTGCGACAAATGGCCGATGCATGGAGATTATTTACTTTTTTTTGCTGTAACACCTCACGTTCTGACCTAAACCACTGGGAACTTTCTCTGTTCCCAATCAGCGTAGACTTTCTCCCCCTTTTTGGTAGAGATAATACCACTTCTGGTTTAGCTCAGTATCAAGTCAACAGCAATTTTACATCTGAGCAGCTGATTCTAAGGGACAGTTTTCCCTGCAG
>NC_134175.1:50068380-50073380 GCF_964188355.1 Buteo buteo
CCAAAAGGGATTGCAGCCTTTGGGCTCCTCGCCGCGAAGGAGGCTTAATTGTGGTCGGCGACGCCAAGAGCCTAAAACAAACGCAGGCACCGAGCTGGATGCTGGACTCCCTTTCGCAACAGCCACATAAAAGTGGGTTGATAATTAGTGGCCATTGACTTTAATGATGTAACGCGCTAATCACGGCATTGAAAATCACCCCTCGTTGTCTGTAATACCAACCTCCTCCTTACCTAACTCAAACATCTCTGCACCCGCACTGAGGAATGCCTGGATATAGAGCTATTAATCGCTTTACAATTAAAATATTTGTCAATGTTTCATTTTCTAAAACTGCAATGAAGACCCTTATTTAGACTTTCAAATGTAAAGAAAATTTGGATCTAAGAGTTTATTTCACCTCTGGGTTCATCTTCCCTTCGCTTCCATCATTTCTTTTTTTTTTGCCTCTTTCTTTCTTTTTTTTTTTGATCAGAGGCATGAAAGAGTGAGTAAGTGCGAATGCTTAGGTACCTGGGGTATGGAAAGGTGGTAATTAGCACAGCAGGATAATTGATGTGTAGATTGCAGCATGAACAAATGCTTTGACTTGTTTGTTCTTCTCACTCTTCCACATTCAGTCTCTTCTCTCTCTCATTTATTTATTTATTTTATCCAGCCTAGCTAATGAACACCTTACTCTGCTTAGTTAAGTTTATAAGAGTTATATATCCATTTAAATGGAGGGGGGTTTTCCCTCCCTTGTATGAAATCAGGAAAGGTCTTTTCCTTACACTTTCTCTTTTGCTCGGCATTGCAATAAAAACTTTGACGAAGGCAAGGAAGGACTCTCTAAAGGTGGAATCAAAGGCCTGGAGGATTTCATTACCTGCATTTTCTGCAGCACTACACTATGGGCATCAACCACACTTTCTCAGTATGTTGTCATTTAAAAACTAGTTGAAAAAAAAATAATTGGAGCAAACCCAAGTTTTTCATGCAGGATTACGAAGAATTATGTCCCGTAGAGGACAACGAAATTGCCCATGTATATGAAGTTATGCCCATGTGCAAGGCTTCAAAGGACCAAGGCCTTTTGCTATATTGCATTTGGCAAAGTCGTTGCGAGGCTTTGGTATACATCTGTAGCAGGTATTTTCTGATGGTGGGGAGATAAAAGGGTATAACACTCGGTTACTTCTGTTTAAATTACGATACAGGGAAAAATAATAGAAGTCAGTGAGGATTCTTTGTTGCCTTCGTGTAAAACAAACACATCTTTGTTTCATAAAATGATGATGTACAGACCATTCGTCCCTAATGATCCTTTGGGGTATATGGAGAAAAGAAATGTAAAAATGAGCATAGAAATTCAGTTTAATATGCACGAGTGAGTGTTTTCCTCCCCGAATGGCACGCCGACTATGCAGACTTGCTGTTATATTTTTAACTTAATGCGCAGCGTATTAGCCATTACGTCCTCGGAGTGGACACATGTCATCCTGAATCGAAGATGAGTGCCACATGGCAGGGATCCCTGCGCCTGTGTGGGACTCAGTACTGAACCAGGATCTCTCGTCTGTAAAATCTGTTACGAGCCCAATCCTGCAATACTCCCTCTGGTAAAACTGCCATTAGCTACAGGAGCTGATATTGTTAATTTACATTTTGCCAGCTACAGACTCGAGTTACTAACCGTTGCTTGTTCTAGGGACAGATTTAGACCTAATGATAAAATTATACTTTTTCGCAATAACTGTTGCCCTTGGACATGCTTAGAAGTTTTATGGCAGTTCTGCAGCTGCTTATCCAATTGCAAAACCAGCTTTTCAAAGCTCCTTAGCTGCGCTACCTGCGGAAAGTGTGCAAATCGCTTCCTTGCTCCTAATGCAGGAGCAATTATTTTTACTTTTCCAGACTAAACACACACACACTCTTACTGTTCCCAGTGTCTTGCTGTGGCTTCTCCTGCTGCCACATTACGACCAGCCAATTCAGTCTTTGCTCCATTGGAGATAATCCTGTTTCGCTACTCTACAAGCCTGTCTGCTAACACGACAGGCTGATTGCAACTCTGGAGCACCTCAGGTCTCAACAAACAGCATCTCCCCTTAATTGTACGACAGGCCACTGACAAAGTCAAATAGCTATGGAGATCCTCCTGCGTCACACAGAAGTTCTTGGGTAATATGGGCTGTGATGGTGCAGAGGACACCACTATGGCAGGAAGGCCGAAGAAAGGGTGAGGAGTTTATAGCCCCTTCAAATATTCCTACTTCTACAGAACTTCAGAATTTTCTCTTACGGGCCATGCTCTGCTCTTCTTGTGTCTTCAAGTTACCCCTTTGCCAATGTCTGAACTGTTTCACTTTGCACCCTCAGGGCTTCGCCGCTTCCTATGGGATAATGAAACTCATGGAAGAAGGTGACCCAGGAAGAACAAACACTGTGAGGGGAGCCGCAGAAGGGAAAAGGCAGCAAACCAAACCATCAGACAGAAAATCTGCTAATCAATGTCCCTCTTTTTCACCCAGCACAGCCCTCGGTGGTTCGCGCTGGGCAGGCGAGTTCGAGAGCCATGGAGCATCGTGAGTTGGAGCACCAGAGCCATCAGGAAAACTTCTAAGAAGCTTGTAAAGCATTTAGCATTATTAGTACAAACTCCACCGATAAAACTCCCAGAAAAAAAAAAAAATCCCGTAGGAACTAGGATAAAACCCCTTTTCAGGAAGGGATTTTGCCGTTCAGCCCCGACACCCCTCCCCGAGGGCAGAGCAGGAGCTCAGCTGCTCGGGGGCTGCATCCTTCTTCGGCCCTGGCGTGCGCCCAGCCTGCAACCAACTGCAGCGGCCGCACGCCACAGGTATCCGCGGCACGAGCAAGTGGAAGTCCGGCTGCGACCCAACGGACGGCTAAAAACCGCTCCGCTCTCCTTCGGCGCTTTGGGAGACGGGTAAGCAGGCAAGGGGTACCCTACCGAGAAGAGCATCGAGCAAAGCACTGCAGAGAGCTGAATAAAAGGCGGTATTTGTGGTAAGGTGTGTCATCTTGTCGACCTACAGCGGTTTTTCTTTCTGCCAGGGAGAGGGCAAGGCATTGCCCGCCTGTGGAGGGTGGTCTTTGGCTGCACCTACGGAGATTTCTGACCACAAAAAGCAGGAGGCAGGCTAGAGAAGGAGTATTAGAGTTACAGCGAGTTGGTTGCTAGCTTTCCAAGCCTGGAGAGCAAACCAAAGTGTATTATTAGCTCTTTTCTATTTGCCTCAAAAGCTGATGAAGAAGTTGGAAACCATACTATTCAACTGCCAAATAACTAAAAAAATTCCAATAGTGCCTGACATATGAGCCAAGGAACCCACTGAAAATGTACATTTGCATCCAAACCATAATGCATTGAGCTATGATCTCATTCTGAGGTGGGCCTTTTTTTTTTTATTATTTATTTGTTTTATTCGGTTTTGGTTCTTTGAGTAAGAAAAGAAGAAACAAAGATGAAGCCTTACATTAGCACAGTCTTGTAGGGGAGAACAGGGAAAGTCACTGTTAGTCCCCTCCCCGTAGTGCTTCTGCTGTACAAGGGATGGTTTTCTCCGGCTCTGCCTCGGGGACAAGGGGGTGGCAACTCCACGCTGCCCTTCCACGTGAGCTGACTCATCTCAAAGCCAAGACCTGGCCCTCCACGTCCCCACAGAAAGGAGAGGACAAAGCGAGGAGCCGCGGTCCTCCCCGAGCCCCTTCCCTGGCTGGCAAGCCCTGCCCAGCAGTCAGGGCTATCCCAGCCGCTCGTGGGAAATGCCACTTCCCAAAGCAGGAGCCAATCACTTTTGCACCATCCAAGCTAAATAAATGATTTCCAGACTCCTGATCAAACCTCTCTTTGTTATTGGCATTCACGTTTCAGTTCAGAAATTACGAACGGGACAGCCCAGCTTTATCTCAAAAGCATCTGGTATTTGGGAAGGAGAAATAGCCTGCTTTTTTTAAAAAAAATAAGCTTTAACATAAAAACGCTTGTGAGACCAGCAATTCTTATTAAAAGCTAGCTTTTTTTCAGTGGGTAATTTTCCAGATTTCTCACAGCCCTGGAGCAGAGTAGAGAATTTGGGAAACAAGGGAAACATAGGTGGGAAAAATATACAAAAAGAAAACATGTAAAAGAAAACACATTTAAATTTGTTTCCACATATGAGATCATATTTCTGGCACTTTGTAGAAGTCCTATGGAAGCTGTTATTTCCAATATAGGAATACTACAGTGACTAAATTGGTGTTAAATTTAAATCTATTCAGGAAGTAATAGTCAATCTGCATTCCATGTAAAGACTCTCACAGGCAAAATTATTTATACAAGGTAAAGTTGGCAAAAGGAAGTCCAGTGAAAGAAAAGAAATTACATGTATTAACCCAACCCTTCCCAGCTAAATACTTCTGTACTTCAATAGTCCTTCCTCAGGAAAATAGAGTTTTAGCCAGTGTGAGAGTAACACATTTTGTTAAAGTGGAAGCGATGTTTCAGGAACTGCTATTTTAGATGCATTATGAAACAATGTAAGTCCATGTGATCTTTTAAAGTAAGTGTCACTATTTGCAGACAGATTTTTACTAATAGTTTAATTCCACATGAAGTGTAAAATGCATCCTGCAAATGTGCAGCTACGTAATTGGATAGATGTTTTCACAGATGTATATTTAATTTTACAACTTTTGAACCTTCTTTGCATTTATTAATTCATTTCTGCAACATTTAGGCCCAAATTTTGCCACACATGCACAGCTCCAAGGAGGGCTGATTTTAATTATATTAGCACAAGTTTTATGCCAGTGTAACTATTGACTTAAATCAAGCTTCTTAACCACGATTTACATCAATATAACTTTGACTAGAATCAGACTCAGTTGAAGATGTGTGGAAATAGCTTTGCCAGAATTTCCCTCTGCGTTCCTTCTACTACTGGTTGTACAGAGTAAATAATTATTTTGGGCCAACTTGTGTCAAAAGTTAAAATATTTTAAAAACGTGG